>NC_091995.1:10080547-10085547 GCF_044704955.1 Pristiophorus japonicus | reverse complement strand
GTACACACTCACACACACACACACAAACACTCACACACACACACACACATATTCACACACACACACTCACAAATTCAAACAATCACTCTCACACACACACTCACACGCACACCCACACACACACTCATACACACACTCATGTACACACACTCTCAGACACACACACACACACTCATGTACACACTCTCACACATACACACACACTCACATTCACGCTCACACACACTCACACACACACTCACTCACACACTCACTCACACACTCACACACACACAAACACACTCACAAACGCAAACAATCATTCTCACACACACTCAAACATTCACACACTCTCACACTTACACACACTCACACATTCACACACACTCACACTCACACACACACACACACTCACACCCACACATTCACACACACACTCACGCATACTCACATACACGCACACACACACTCACACACACACATTCACACACACACTCACGCATACTCACATACACGCACACTCACACACCCACACACTCACACACACACACACACTCACTCTCACACACACTCACACACTCACACACCCATACTCACACACACTCACACACACGTACACACTCACACACACATGCAGACACACACACTCACACACACACACACATATTCACACACACACTCACACATACAAACAATCACTCTCACAAACACATTCACACACACACACTCAAACAGACACACTCACACGCACTCACACACGCACACGCACACACACTCACACTCACACACACACTCGCACACTCACACACACACTCACACACATTCACACATTCACACACACACTCACACACACACACACAAACAATCATTCTCACACAGACACTCACACACACACACTCTCACACACACACACACATTCACATACTCACACACACACCCACTCACACATACACTCACACACACACTCACACACACATGCACTCACACACACACATTCATGCACGCATACTGACAAACACGCACACTCATACACGCACACACTCACACACACACACACATTCACATACTCACACACACACACACTCACACGCACTCACACACACACACACACACACACACATACACACACACACACACACACAAACTCACACTCACAAATACAGACACTCACACACATACACTGACACACACTCACATAAATACTCACACACACGCACTCACGCACACACATTCATACACACATACTCACATACACGCATACTCAAATACACTCACACTCACACACGCACACTCACACACACTCTCACACACACACACACACGTACACACTCACACACACATACACACTCATACACACGCACTCACACACACACGCTCATATTCACACACACACTCACACACACACACATATTCACACACACACACACACACTTACAAACGCAAACAATCGCTCTCACACACACACTCACACACACACTCACATACACACTCACACACACACGCACATATTCACACACGCACACACTCACACACACAATCGCTCTCACAAACACACTCACACACACACACTCAAACACACACACTCACACGCACTCACACACACACACTCACACACGCACTCACACACGCACTCACACACACACTCACACACACACTCACACACACTCACACACACACACACACACACTCACACACACTCACACACACACTCACACACTCACACAAACACTCATACACACACTGACAAGCATTCACACACACACACACATTCATACATGCATACTCGCATACACGCACACTCACACACGCACACAGACACACACACACGTACACACTCACATACATGCACTCACACACACACCCTCACTCTCACACACACACACTCACACACACACACATGTATATAATCACACACACATACACACTCACTCACACACACACGCACATATTCACACACACACACGCACATATTCACACACGCACACACTCACACACACACTCACACACACTCACACAGACACTCGCACACACACTGACACACACACTCACATAAACACTCACACACACACTGACACACGCACTCACACACACACATTCATACATGCATACTCACATACACGCCTTCCCAATACACGCACACTCACACACGCACACACACACACACATACACACTCACACACAAGCATTCACAAACACACACCCTCACTCTCACACACACAGACTCACACACACACGCTCACACACGCACACTCACACACACTCACACACACACACACGTACACACTCAGACACACATACAGACACACACACTCACACACACACACATATTCACACACACACTCACACATACAAACAATCACTCTCACAAACACATTCACACACACACACTCAAACAGACACACTCACACGCACTCACACACACACACACTCACACACACACCCACACATACACTCACACTCACACACACACACAAACACTCATACACACACTGACACACGCATTTACACACACACACTTTCATACACGCATACTCACATACACGCACACTCATATACACACACACACACGTACACACTCACACACATGCACTCACGCACACACCCTCACTCTCACACACACACGCTCACACACACACACTCACACACACACACTCACACACAGCACACACACATGTACACAATCACACACACACATACACACTCATACACACGCGCTCACACACACACGCACATAATCTCACACACACACACTCACACACACAAACAATCATTCTCACACACACACTCACACACACACACTCACGCATACTCACTTACACGCACACTCACACGCACACACTCACACACACACACTCACTCTCACACACACACACTCACACACCCACACTCACACACACTCACACACCCACACTCACACACACTCACACACGTACACACTCACACACACATACAGACACACACACTCTCACACACACACACACACACACACTCACAAACGCAAACAATCATTCTCACACACACACTCAAACATTCACACACTCTCACACTTACACACACTCACACATTCACACACACACACTCACGCATACTCACATACACACATACACACATACACACACACTCACACACGCACACACTCACACACACACACACACTCACTCTCACACACACACACTCACACACTCACACACCCATACTCACACACACTCACACACACGTACACACTCACACACACATACAGACACACACACTCACACACACACACACATATTCACACACACACTCACAAACGCAAGCAATCACTCTCACACACACACACTCACACACACAATCACTCTCACAAACACACTCACACACACACACTCAAACACACACACTCACACGCACTCACACACACACACACACTCACACACACACCCACACACACACTCACACACACTCACACAGACACTCATACACACGCGCTCACACACACATGCACATAATCACACACACACACACACACAAACTCACACTCACAAATACAGACACTCACACACACACACTGACACACACTCACATAAACACTCACACACACACTGACACACGCACTCACGCACACACATTCATACACACATACTCACATACACGCATACTCAAATACACGCACACTCAGACACGCCCACACACACATACACACTCACACACACACATTCACACACACACACCCTCACTCTCACACACACACACTCACACACACACGCTCACACACGCACACTCACACACACTCTCACACACACACACGTACACATTCACACACACATACACACTCATACACACGCACTCTCACACACACGCTCATATTCACACACACACTCACACACACACACATATTCACACACACACACACACTTACAAACACAAACAATCACTCTCACACACACACTCACACACACACTCACACACACACTCACATACACACTCACACACACACACTCACACACACTCACACACACACGCACATATTCACACACGCACACACTCACACACACATTCACACACGCACACACTCACACACACAATCGCTCTCACAAACACACTCACACACACACACACTCAAACACACACACTCACACGCACTCACACACACGCACTCACACACGCACTCACACACGCACTCACACACACACACTCACACACACACTCACACACACTCACACACACACTCACACACACTCACACACACTCACACACACACTCACACACTCACACAAACACTCATACACACAGTGACAAGCATTCACACACACACACACATTCATACATGCATACTCGCATACACGCACACTCACACACGCACACAGACACACACACACGTACACACTCACATACATGCACTCACACACACACCCTCACTCTCACACACACACACTCACACACACACACATGTATATAATCACACACACATACACACTCATACACACTCACTCACACACACACGCACATATTCACACACGCACACACGCACACGCACACACACACGCACACACACACGCACACACTCACACACACACGCACACACTCACACACACACTCACACACACTCACACAGACACTCGCACACACACTGACACACACACTCACATAAACACTCACACACACACTGACACACGCACTCACACACACACATTCATACATGCATACTCACATACACGCCTTCCCAATAGACGCACACTCACACACGCACACACACACACACATACACACTCACACACAAGCATTCACAAACACACACCCTCACTCTCACACACACAGACTCACACACACACGCTCACACACGCACACTCACACACACTCACACACGCACACACGTACACACTCAGACACACTAACAGACACACACACTCACACACACACACACACACACACACTCACAAACGCAAACAATCATTCTCACACACACTCAAACATTCACACACTCTCACACTTACGCACACTCACACATTCACACACACACTCACACACACTCACACAGACACTCG